>NC_067467.1:18535163-18537663 GCF_025434085.1 Hippocampus zosterae
GGTTAGGGTTAGGGTTAGGGTTAGGGTTAGGGTTAGGGTTAGGGTTAGGGTTAGGGTTAGGGTTAGGGTTAGGGTTAGGGTTAGGGTTAGGGTTAGGGTTAGGGTTAGGGTTAGGGTTAGGGTTAGGGTTAGGGTTAGGGTTAGGGTTAGGGTTAGGGTTAGGGTTAGGGTTAGGGTTAGGGTTAGGGTTAGGGTTAGGGTTAGGGTTAGGGTTAGGGTTAGGGTTAGGGTTAGGGTTAGGGTTAGGGTTAGGGTTAGGGTTAGGGTTAGGGTTAGGGTTAGGGTTAGGGTTAGGGTTAGGGTTAGGGTTAGGGTTAGGGTTAGGGTTAGGGTTAGGGTTAGGGTTAGGGTTAGGGTTAGGGTTAGGGTTAGGGTTAGGGTTAGGGTTAGGGTTAGGGTTAGGGTTAGGGTTAGGGTTAGGGTTAGGGTTAGGGTTAGGGTTAGGGTTAGGGTTAGGGTTAGGTTAGGGTTAGGGTTAGGGTTAGGGTTAGGGTTAGGGTTAGGGTTAGGGTTAGGGTTAGGGTTAGGGTTAGGGTTAGGGTTAGGGTTAGGGTTAGGGTTAGGGTTAGGGTTAGGGTTAGGGTTAGGGTTAGGGTTAGGGTTAGGGTTAGGGTTAGGGTTAGGGTTAGGGTTAGGGTTAGGGTTAGGGTTAGGGTTAGGGTTAGGGTTAGGGTTAGGGTTAGGGTTAGGGTTAGGGTTAGGGTTAGGGTTAGGGTTAGGGTTAGGGTTAGGGTTAGGGTTAGGGTTAGGGTTAGGGTTAGGGTTAGGGTTAGGGTTAGGGTTAGGGTTAGGGTTAGGGTTAGGGTTAGGGTTAGGGTTAGGGTTAGGGTTAGGGTTAGGGTTAGGGTTAGGGTTAGGGTTAGGGTTAGGGTTAGGGTTAGGGTTAGGGTTAGGGTTAGGGTTAGGGTTAGGGTTAGGTTAGGGTTAGGGTTAGGGTTAGGGTTAGGTTAGGGTTAGGGTTAGGGTTAGGGTTAGGGTTAGGGTTAGGGTTAGGGTTAGGGTTAGGGTTAGGGTTAGGGTTAGGGTTAGGGTTAGGGTTAGGGTTAGGGTTAGGGTTAGGGTTAGGGTTAGGGTTAGGGTTAGGGTTAGGGTTAGGGTTAGGGTTAGGGTTAGGGTTAGGGTTAGGGTTAGGGTTAGGGTTAGGGTTAGGGTTAGGGTTAGGGTTAGGGTTAGGGTTAGGGTTAGGGTTAGGGTTAGGGTTAGGGTTAGGGTTAGGGTTAGGGTTAGGGTTAGGGTTAGGGTTAGGGTTAGGGTTAGGGTTAGGGTTAGGGTTAGGGTTAGGGTTAGGGTTAGGGTTAGGGTTAGGGTTAGGGTTAGGGTTAGGGTTAGGGTTAGGGTTAGGGTTAGGGTTAGGGTTAGGGTTAGGGTTAGGGTTAGGGTTAGGAGGGTTAGGGTTAGGGTTAGGGTTAGGGTTAGGGTTAGGGTTAGGGTTAGGGTTAGGGTTAGGGTTAGGGTTAGGGTTAGGGTTAGGGTTAGGGTTAGGGTTAGGGTTAGGGTTAGGGTTAGGGTTAGGGTTAGGGTTAGGGTTAGGGTTAGGGTTAGGGTTAGGGTTAGGGTTAGGGTTAGGGTTAGGGTTAGGGTTAGGGTTAGGGTTAGGGTTAGGGTTAGGGTTAGGGTTAGGGTTAGGGTTAGGGTTAGGGTTAGGGTTAGGGTTAGGGTTAGGGTTAGGGTTAGGGTTAGGTTAGGGTTAGGGTTAGGGTTAGGGTTAGGGTTAGGGTTAGGGTTAGGGTTAGGGTTAGGGTTAGGGTTAGGGTTAGGGTTAGGGTTAGGGTTAGGGTTAGGGTTAGGGTTAGGTTAGGGTTAGGGTTAGGGTTAGGGTTAGGGTTAGGGTTAGGGTTAGGGTTAGGGTTAGGGTTAGGGTTAGGGTTAGGGTTAGGGTTAGGGTTAGGGTTAGGGTTAGGGTTAGGGTTAGGGTTAGGGTTAGGGTTAGGGTTAGGGTTAGGGTTAGGGTTAGGGTTAGGGTTAGGGTTAGGGTTAGGGTTAGGGTTAGGGTTAGGGTTAGGGTTAGGGTTAGGGTTAGGGTTAGGGTTAGGGTTAGGGTTAGGGTTAGGGTTAGGGTTAGGGTTAGGGTTAGGGTTAGGGTTAGGGTTAGGGTTAGGGTTAGGGTTAGGGTTAGGGTTAGGGTTAGGGTTAGGGTTAGGGTTAGGGTTAGGGTTAGGGTTAGGGTTAGGGTTAGGGTTAGGGTTAGGGTTAGGGTTAGGGTTAGGGTTAGGGTTAGGGTTAGGGTTAGGGTTAGGGTTAGGGTTAGGGTTAGGGTTAGGGTTAGGGTTAGGGTTAGGGTTAGGGTTAGGTTAGGGTTAGGGTTAGGGTTAGGGTTAGGGTTAGGGTTAGGGTTAGGGTTAGGGTTAGGGTTAGGGTTAGGGTTAGGGTTAGGGTTAGGGTTAGGGTTAGGGTTAGGGTTAGGGTTAGGGTTAGGGTTAGGGTTAGGGTTAGGGTTAGGGTTAGGGTTAGGGTTAGGGTTAGGGTTAGGGTTAGGGTTAGGGTTAGGGTTAGGGTTAGG
>NC_067468.1:1320000-1342500 GCF_025434085.1 Hippocampus zosterae
TGCACCTCCACTGGAAAAGCCCACTTTTGCAACAAACATCAAATACCGCATCTGCGTGCTCGCAGAGGACCGTATGCGAGCCTGACAGGCTGCGCGCTCAAACCACCACGGGAGGGGCCCCTCCTTCGTGCTCTCGGGAGGAGGTCATTAAATGAAAAAAAAAAAATCACCCCACTACTCCATCCCCGACCCGCAAGTGCCCTGTCTGCTATAAAGGGGACAATTTTCAAGTTTTCCCTCGCTTACGGCCATACTACCCTGAGAACGCCCGATCTCGTCCGATCTCGGAAGCTAAGCAGGGTCGGGCCTGGTTAGTACTTGGATGGGAGACCGCCTGGGAATACCAGGTGCTGTAAGCTTTTGCACCCACCTCCAATTCACAACACGATTCACTGCTCTTTCCAAAAATTTTGGCATTCATTCGTCATTCAACTTTCACTTATCCTGTGGTTTGAAATCGTTTCCTTCGCGTTGATTTGACAGATCAACGTCTCTTTGGAATAAAATTAATGTCCAACAGAGGGAGCCGTCTGCACGGGGATCGGTCATGATAGCACTTGGACATGAAACAGCTTGGGATTTCCGCCTGCTGGATGCCTTTGCACCTCCCCTGGAAAAGCCCACTTTTGCAACAAACATCAAATACCGCATCTGCGTGCTCGCAGAGGACCGTATGCGAGCCTGACAGGCTGCGCACTCCAACTACCACGGGAGCGGGCCCCTCCTTCGTGCTCTCGGGAGGAGGTCATTAAATGAAAAAAAAAAATCACCCCACGACTCCACCCCCGACCCAGAACTGCCCTGTCTGCTATAAAGGGGACAATTTTCACGTTTTCCCTCGCTTACGGCCATACTACCCTGAGAACGCCCGATCTCGGAAGCTAAGCAGGGTCGGGCCTGGTTAGTACTTGGATGGGAGACCGCCTGGGAATACCAGGTGCTGTAAGCTTTTGCACCCACCTCCAATTCACAACACGATTCACTGCTCTTTCCAAAAATTTTGGCATTCATTCGTCATTCAACTTTCACTTATCCTGTGGTTTGAAATCGTTTCCTTCACGTTGATTTGACAGATCAACGTCTCTTTGTAATAAAATTAATGTCCAACAGAGGGAGCCGTCTGCACGGGGATCGGTCATGATAGCACTTGGACATGAAACAGCTTGGGATTTCCGCCGGCTGGATGCCTTTGCACCTCCACTGGAAAAGCCCACTTTTGCAACAAACATCAAATACCGCATCTGCGAGCTCGCAGAACCGTATGCGAGCCTGACAGGCTGCGCGCTCAAACCACCACGGGAGCGGGCCCCTCCTTTGTGCACTCCGGAGGAGGTATATTAAATGAAAAAAAAATCACCCCACTACTCCATCCCCGACCCGCAAGTGCCCTGTCTGCTATAAAGGGGACAATTTTCAATTTTTCCCTCGCTTACTGCCATACTACCCTGAGAACGCCCGATCTCGTCTGATCTCGGAAGCTAAGCATTGTCGGGCCTGGTTAGTACTTGGATGGGAGACCGCCTGGGAATACCAGGTGCTGTAAGCTTTTGCACCCACCTCCAATTCTCAACACGATTCACTGCTCTTTCCAAAAATTTTGGCTTTCATTAGTCATTCAACTTTCACTTATCCTGTGGTTTGAAATCGTTTCCTTCACGTTGATTTGACAGATCAACGTCTCTTTGGAATAAAATTAATGTCCAACAGAGGGAGCCGTCTGCACGTGGATCGGTAATGATAGCACTTGGACATGAAGCAGCTTGGGATTTCCGCCTGCTGGATGCTTTTGCACCTCCACTGGAAAAGCCAACTTTTGCAACAGACATCAAGTACAGCCTCTGCGTGCTCGCAGAGGACCGTATGCGAGCCTGACAGGCTGCGCGCTCAAACCACCACGGGAGCGGGCCCCTCCTTTGTGCACTCCGGAGGAGGTTTATTAAATGAAAAAAAAATCACCCCACTACTCCACCCCCGACCCGGAAGTGCCCTGTCTGCTATAAAGAGGACAATTTTCATTTTTTCCCTCGCTTACGGCCATACTACCCTGAGAACGCCCGATCTCGTCCGATCTCGGAAGCGAAGCAGGGTCGGGCCTGGTTAGTACTTGGATGGGAGACCGCCTGGGAATACAGTGCACTCCGCTTAATAGAACACCGGTTAATAGAGTAATCCGCTTAATAGAGCAAAAGGCTCTGGAACCGATTTGCCTAATGCAATTTCCTATAAAGATACTCCGCTTAGTAGAACAGATCTGCGCTTAATAGAACAGGCCGTAAGCAATGAACATTGTAAACTAGTGCTTTTCGAAGTGTAGCTATCGCGATACTGTACCACTATCGCGAGAAAACGCGGTAGTTCTAGCCGTATACAGGAACAGGTAGCACGCGTCACTCCACACATAGACACACGCACGTCACAATGGCTTCAACTTCATTCAAGAGACGAGGGCTATCACCTGCGGATAAGAAGGACATACTCAGACGATACGATGCATTGCCGGATTCACAGAAGGTACGTCCGCGGTTTCCAGGACTTCCCTCTTATCCAGCGCATTGAGAGGGAAGTCAACCGCAATATTACGGACTCCTGTTTCCAGACAAAAGTAACGAAATTTTTCTCGTGATTTGAGATGTTTGACTGAAGTTGATTAAAGTTGTTGTTTTGTTGTTTGATTAAAGATATGGACGTCCACAGTCGAAATATCTCTTCTAACTCGTCAGCAGGGGTTTTTCAGCGTGCATAACTTGGTCGTCGACGTGTCTGAAGGTGTACCTAATAAAGTGTCTCCGGCTAATAGAAACCCCGCTTAGTAGAACAGAAGCGCTTCGGCCCAATGGTGTTCTATTAAGCGGAGTGCACTGTACCAGGTGCTGTAAGCTTTTGCACCCACCTCCAATTCTCAACACGATTCACTGCTCTTTCCAAAAATTTTGGCTTTCATTCGTCATTCAACTTTCACTTATCCTGTGGTTTGAAATCGTTTCCTACACGTTGATTTGACAGATCAACGTCTCTTTGGAATAAAATTAATGTCCAACAGAGGGAGCCGTCTGCACGGGGATCGGTCATGATATCACTTGGACATGAAACAGCTTGGGATTTCCGCCTGCTGGATGCCTTTGCACCTCCACTGGAAAAGCCCACTTTTGCAACAAACATCAAATACCGCATCTGCGTGCTCGCAGAGGACCGTATGCGAGCCTGACAGGCTGCGCGCTCAAACCACCACGGGAGGGGCCCCTCCTTCGTGCTCTCGGGAGGAGGTCATTAAATGAAAAAAAAAAAAATCACCCCACTACTCCATCCCCGACCCGCAAGTGCCCTGTCTGCTATAAAGGGGACAATTTTCAAGTTTTCCCTCGCTTACGGCCATACTACCCTGAGAACGCCCGATCTCGTCCGATCTCGGAAGCTAAGCAGGGTCGGGCCTGGTTAGTACTTGGATGGGAGACCGCCTGGGAATACCAGGTGCTGCAAGCTTTTGCACCCACCTCCAATTCACAACACGATTCACTGCTCTTTCCAAAAATTTTGGCATTCATTCGTCATTCAACTTTCACTTATCCTGTGGTTTGAAATCGTTTCCTTCACGTTGATTTGACAGATCAACGTCTCTTTGGAATAAAATTAATGTCCAACAGAGGGAGCCGTCTGCACGGGGATCGGTCATGATAGCACTTGGACATGAAACAGCTTGGGATTTCCGCCTGCTGGATGCCTTTGCACCTCCCCTGGAAAAGCCCACTTTTGCAACAAACATCAAATACCGCATCTGCGTGCTCGCAGAGGACCGTATGCGAGCCTGACAGGCTGCGCACTCCAACTACCACGGGAGCGGGCCCCTCCTTCGTGCTCTCGGGAGGAGGTCATTAAATGAAAAAAAAAAATCACCCCACGACTCCACCCCCGACCCAGAACTGCCCTGTCTGCTATAAAGGGGACGATTTTCACGTTTTCCCTCGCTTACGGCCATACTACCCTGAGAACGCCCGATCTCGGAAGCTAAGCAGGGTCGGGCCTGGTTAGTACTTGGATGGGAGACCGCCTGGGAATACCAGGTGCTGTAAGCTTTTGCACCCACCTCCAATTCACAACACGATTCACTGCTCTTTCCAAAAATTTTGGCATTCATTCGTCATTCAACTTTCACTTATCCTGTGGTTTGAAATCGTTTCCTTCACGTTGATTTGACAGATCAACGTCTCTTTGTAATAAAATTAATGTCCAACAGAGGGAGCCGTCTGCACGGGGATCGGTCATGATAGCACTTGGACATGAAACAGCTTGGGATTTCCGCCGGCTGGATGCCTTTGCACCTCCACTGGAAAAGCCCACTTTTGCAACAAACATCAAATACCGCATCTGCGAGCTCGCAGAACCGTATGCGAGCCTGACAGGCTGCGCGCTCAAACCACCACGGGAGCGGGCCCCTCCTTTGTGCACTCCGGAGGAGGTATATTAAATGAAAAAAAAATCACCCCACTACTCCATCCCCGACCCGCAAGTGCCCTGTCTGCTATAAAGGGGACAATTTTCAATTTTTCCCTCGCTTACTGCCATACTACCCTGAGAACGCCCGATCTCGTCTGATCTCGGAAGCTAAGCATTGTCGGGCCTGGTTAGTACTTGGATGGGAGACCGCCTGGGAATACCAGGTGCTGTAAGCTTTTGCACCCACCTCCAATTCTCAACACGATTCACTGCTCTTTCCAAAAATTTTGGCTTTCATTAGTCATTCAACTTTCACTTATCCTGTGGTTTGAAATCGTTTCCTTCACGTTGATTTGACAGATCAACGTCTCTTTGGAATAAAATTAATGTCCAACAGAGGGAGCCGTCTGCACGTGGATCGGTAATGATAGCACTTGGACATGAAGCAGCTTGGGATTTCCGCCTGCTGGATGCTTTTGCACCTCCACTGGAAAAGCCAACTTTTGCAACAGACATCAAGTACAGCCTCTGCGTGCTCGCAGAGGACCGTATGCGAGCCTGACAGGCTGCGCGCTCAAACCACCACGGGAGCGGGCCCCTCCTTTGTGCACTCCGGAGGAGGTTTATTAAATGAAAAAAAAATCACCCCACTACTCCACCCCCGACCCGGAAGTGCCCTGTCTGCTATAAAGAGGACAATTTTCATTTTTTCCCTCGCTTACGGCCATACTACCCTGAGAACGCCCGATCTCGTCCGATCTCGGAAGCGAAGCAGGGTCGGGCCTGGTTAGTACTTGGATGGGAGACCGCCTGGGAATACAGTGCACTCCGCTTAATAGAACACCGGTTAATAGAGTAATCCGCTTAATAGAGCAAAAGGCTCTGGAACCGATTTGCCTAATGCAATTTCCTATAAAGATACTCCGCTTAGTAGAACAGATCTGCGCTTAATAGAACAGGCCGTAAGCAATGAACATTGTAAACTAGTGCTTTTCGAAGTGTAGCTATCGCGATACTGTACCACTATCGCGAGAAAACGCGGTAGTTCTAGCCGTATACAGGAACAGGTAGCACGCGTCACTCCACACATAGACACACGCACGTCACAATGGCTTCAACTTCATTCAAGAGACGAGGGCTATCACCTGCGGATAAGAAGGACATACTCAGACGATACGATGCATTGCCGGATTCACAGAAGGTACGTCCGCGGTTTCCAGGACTTCCCTCTTATCCAGCGCATTGAGAGGGAAGTCAACCGCAATATTACGGACTCCTGTTTCCAGACAAAAGTAACGAAATTTTTCTCGTGATTTGAGATGTTTGACTGAAGTTGATTAAAGTTGTTGTTTTGTTGTTTGATTAAAGATATGGACGTCCACAGTCGAAATATCTCTTCTAACTCGTCAGCAGGGGTTTTTCAGCGTGCATAACTTGGTCGTCGACGTGTCTGAAGGTGTACCTAATAAAGTGTCTCCGGCTAATAGAAACCCCGCTTAGTAGAACAGAAGCGCTTCGGCCCAATGGTGTTCTATTAAGCGGAGTGCACTGTACCAGGTGCTGTAAGCTTTTGCACCCACCTCCAATTCTCAACACGATTCACTGCTCTTTCCAAAAATTTTGGCTTTCATTCGTCATTCAACTTTCACTTATCCTGTGGTTTGAAATCGTTTCCTACACGTTGATTTGACAGATCAACGTCTCTTTGGAATAAAATTAATGTCCAACAGAGGGAGCCGTCTGCACGGGGATCGGTCATGATATCACTTGGACATGAAACAGCTTGGGATTTCCGCCTGCTGGATGCCTTTGCACCTCCACTGGAAAAGCCCACTTTTGCAACAAACATCAAATACCGCATCTGCGTGCTCGCAGAGGACCGTATGCGAGCCTGACAGGCTGCGCGCTCAAACCACCACGGGAGGGGCCCCTCCTTCGTGCTCTCGGGAGGAGGTCATTAAATGAAAAAAAAAAAATCACCCCACTACTCCATCCCCGACCCGCAAGTGCCCTGTCTGCTATAAAGGGGACAATTTTCAAGTTTTCCCTCGCTTACGGCCATACTACCCTGAGAACGCCCGATCTCGTCCGATCTCGGAAGCTAAGCAGGGTCGGGCCTGGTTAGTACTTGGATGGGAGACCGCCTGGGAATACCAGGTGCTGCAAGCTTTTGCACCCACCTCCAATTCACAACACGATTCACTGCTCTTTCCAAAAATTTTGGCATTCATTCGTCATTCAACTTTCACTTATCCTGTGGTTTGAAATCGTTTCCTTCACGTTGATTTGACAGATCAACGTCTCTTTGGAATAAAATTAATGTCCAACAGAGGGAGCCGTCTGCACGGGGATCGGTCATGATAGCACTTGGACATGAAACAGCTTGGGATTTCCGCCTGCTGGATGCCTTTGCACCTCCCCTGGAAAAGCCCACTTTTGCAACAAACATCAAATACCGCATCTGCGTGCTCGCAGAGGACCGTATGCGAGCCTGACAGGCTGCGCACTCCAACTACCACGGGAGCGGGCCCCTCCTTCGTGCTCTCGGGAGGAGGTCATTAAATGAAAAAAAAAATCACCCCACGACTCCACCCCCGACCCAGAACTGCCCTGTCTGCTATAAAGGGGACGATTTTCACGTTTTCCCTCGCTTACGGCCATACTACCCTGAGAACGCCCGATCTCGGAAGCTAAGCAGGGTCGGGCCTGGTTAGTACTTGGATGGGAGACCGCCTGGGAATACCAGGTGCTGTAAGCTTTTGCACCCACCTCCAATTCACAACACGATTCACTGCTCTTTCCAAAAATTTTGGCATTCATTCGTCATTCAACTTTCACTTATCCTGTGGTTTGAAATCGTTTCCTTCACGTTGATTTGACAGATCAACGTCTCTTTGTAATAAAATTAATGTCCAACAGAGGGAGCCGTCTGCACGGGGATCGGTCATGATAGCACTTGGACATGAAACAGCTTGGGATTTCCGCCGGCTGGATGCCTTTGCACCTCCACTGGAAAAGCCCACTTTTGCAACAAACATCAAATACCGCATCTGCGAGCTCGCAGAACCGTATGCGAGCCTGACAGGCTGCGCGCTCAAACCACCACGGGAGCGGGCCCCTCCTTTGTGCACTCCGGAGGAGGTATATTAAATGAAAAAAAAATCACCCCACTACTCCATCCCCGACCCGCAAGTGCCCTGTCTGCTATAAAGGGGACAATTTTCAATTTTTCCCTCGCTTACTGCCATACTACCCTGAGAACGCCCGATCTCGTCTGATCTCGGAAGCTAAGCATTGTCGGGCCTGGTTAGTACTTGGATGGGAGACCGCCTGGGAATACCAGGTGCTGTAAGCTTTTGCACCCACCTCCAATTCTCAACACGATTCACTGCTCTTTCCAAAAATTTTGGCTTTCATTAGTCATTCAACTTTCACTTATCCTGTGGTTTGAAATCGTTTCCTTCACGTTGATTTGACAGATCAACGTCTCTTTGGAATAAAATTAATGTCCAACAGAGGGAGCCGTCTGCACGTGGATCGGTAATGATAGCACTTGGACATGAAGCAGCTTGGGATTTCCGCCTGCTGGATGCTTTTGCACCTCCACTGGAAAAGCCAACTTTTGCAACAGACATCAAGTACAGCCTCTGCGTGCTCGCAGAGGACCGTATGCGAGCCTGACAGGCTGCGCGCTCAAACCACCACGGGAGCGGGCCCCTCCTTTGTGCACTCCGGAGGAGGTTTATTAAATGAAAAAAAAATCACCCCACTACTCCACCCCCGACCCGGAAGTGCCCTGTCTGCTATAAAGAGGACAATTTTCATTTTTTCCCTCGCTTACGGCCATACTACCCTGAGAACGCCCGATCTCGTCCGATCTCGGAAGCGAAGCAGGGTCGGGCCTGGTTAGTACTTGGATGGGAGACCGCCTGGGAATACAGTGCACTCCGCTTAATAGAACACCGGTTAATAGAGTAATCCGCTTAATAGAGCAAAAGGCTCTGGAACCGATTTGCCTAATGCAATTTCCTATAAAGATACTCCGCTTAGTAGAACAGATCTGCGCTTAATAGAACAGGCCGTAAGCAATGAACATTGTAAACTAGTGCTTTTCGAAGTGTAGCTATCGCGATACTGTACCACTATCGCGAGAAAACGCGGTAGTTCTAGCCGTATACAGGAACAGGTAGCACGCGTCACTCCACACATAGACACACGCACGTCACAATGGCTTCAACTTCATTCAAGAGACGAGGGCTATCACCTGCGGATAAGAAGGACATACTCAGACGATACGATGCATTGCCGGATTCACAGAAGGTACGTCCGCGGTTTCCAGGACTTCCCTCTTATCCAGCGCATTGAGAGGGAAGTCAACCGCAATATTACGGACTCCTGTTTCCAGACAAAAGTAACGAAATTTTTCTCGTGATTTGAGATGTTTGACTGAAGTTGATTAAAGTTGTTGTTTTGTTGTTTGATTAAAGATATGGACGTCCACAGTCGAAATATCTCTTCTAACTCGTCAGCAGGGGTTTTTCAGCGTGCATAACTTGGTCGTCGACGTGTCTGAAGGTGTACCTAATAAAGTGTCTCCGGCTAATAGAAACCCCGCTTAGTAGAACAGAAGCGCTTCGGCCCAATGGTGTTCTATTAAGCGGAGTGCACTGTACCAGGTGCTGTAAGCTTTTGCACCCACCTCCAATTCTCAACACGATTCACTGCTCTTTCCAAAAATTTTGGCTTTCATTCGTCATTCAACTTTCACTTATCCTGTGGTTTGAAATCGTTTCCTACACGTTGATTTGACAGATCAACGTCTCTTTGGAATAAAATTAATGTCCAACAGAGGGAGCCGTCTGCACGGGGATCGGTCATGATATCACTTGGACATGAAACAGCTTGGGATTTCCGCCTGCTGGATGCCTTTGCACCTCCACTGGAAAAGCCCACTTTTGCAACAAACATCAAATACCGCATCTGCGTGCTCGCAGAGGACCGTATGCGAGCCTGACAGGCTGCGCGCTCAAACCACCACGGGAGGGGCCCCTCCTTCGTGCTCTCGGGAGGAGGTCATTAAATGAAAAAAAAAAAATCACCCCACTACTCCATCCCCGACCCGCAAGTGCCCTGTCTGCTATAAAGGGGACAATTTTCAAGTTTTCCCTCGCTTACGGCCATACTACCCTGAGAACGCCCGATCTCGTCCGATCTCGGAAGCTAAGCAGGGTCGGGCCTGGTTAGTACTTGGATGGGAGACCGCCTGGGAATACCAGGTGCTGCAAGCTTTTGCACCCACCTCCAATTCACAACACGATTCACTGCTCTTTCCAAAAATTTTGGCATTCATTCGTCATTCAACTTTCACTTATCCTGTGGTTTGAAATCGTTTCCTTCACGTTGATTTGACAGATCAACGTCTCTTTGGAATAAAATTAATGTCCAACAGAGGGAGCCGTCTGCACGGGGATCGGTCATGATAGCACTTGGACATGAAACAGCTTGGGATTTCCGCCTGCTGGATGCCTTTGCACCTCCCCTGGAAAAGCCCACTTTTGCAACAAACATCAAATACCGCATCTGCGTGCTCGCAGAGGACCGTATGCGAGCCTGACAGGCTGCGCACTCCAACTACCACGGGAGCGGGCCCCTCCTTCGTGCTCTCGGGAGGAGGTCATTAAATGAAAAAAAAAAATCACCCCACGACTCCACCCCCGACCCAGAACTGCCCTGTCTGCTATAAAGGGGACGATTTTCACGTTTTCCCTCGCTTACGGCCATACTACCCTGAGAACGCCCGATCTCGGAAGCTAAGCAGGGTCGGGCCTGGTTAGTACTTGGATGGGAGACCGCCTGGGAATACCAGGTGCTGTAAGCTTTTGCACCCACCTCCAATTCACAACACGATTCACTGCTCTTTCCAAAAATTTTGGCATTCATTCGTCATTCAACTTTCACTTATCCTGTGGTTTGAAATCGTTTCCTTCACGTTGATTTGACAGATCAACGTCTCTTTGTAATAAAATTAATGTCCAACAGAGGGAGCCGTCTGCACGGGGATCGGTCATG
This sequence comes from Hippocampus zosterae, assembly GCF_025434085.1. NCBI lineage: Eukaryota > Metazoa > Chordata > Actinopteri > Syngnathiformes > Syngnathidae > Hippocampus > Hippocampus zosterae. The sequence continues at coordinate 1,330,501 of NC_067468.1, forward strand.
ATAGCACTTGGACATGAAACAGCTTGGGATTTCCGCCGGCTGGATGCCTTTGCACCTCCACTGGAAAAGCCCACTTTTGCAACAAACATCAAATACCGCATCTGCGAGCTCGCAGAACCGTATGCGAGCCTGACAGGCTGCGCGCTCAAACCACCACGGGAGCGGGCCCCTCCTTTGTGCACTCCGGAGGAGGTATATTAAATGAAAAAAAAATCACCCCACTACTCCATCCCCGACCCGCAAGTGCCCTGTCTGCTATAAAGGGGACAATTTTCAATTTTTCCCTCGCTTACTGCCATACTACCCTGAGAACGCCCGATCTCGTCTGATCTCGGAAGCTAAGCATTGTCGGGCCTGGTTAGTACTTGGATGGGAGACCGCCTGGGAATACCAGGTGCTGTAAGCTTTTGCACCCACCTCCAATTCACAACACGATTCACTGCTCTTTCCAAAAATTTTGGCATTCATTCGTCATTCAACTTTCACTTATCCTGTGGTTTGAAATCGTTTCCTTCACGTTGATTTGACAGATCAACGTCTCTTTGTAATAAAATTAATGTCCAACAGAGGGAGCCGTCTGCACGGGGATCGGTCATGATAGCACTTGGACATGAAGCAGCTTGGGATTTCCGCCTGCTGGATGCCTTTGCACCTCCACTGGAAAAGCCCACTTTTGCAACAAACATCAAATACCGCATCTGCGTGCTCGCAGAGGACCGTATGCGAGCCTGACAGGCTGCGCGCTCCAACCACCACGGGAGCGGGCCCCTCCTTCGTGCTCTCGGGAGGAGGTCATTAAATGAAAAAAAAATCACCCCACTACTCCATCCCCGACCCGCAAGTGCCTTGTCTGCTATAAAGGGGACAATTTTCACGTTTTCCCTCGCTTACGGCCATACTACCCTGAGAACGCCCGATCGCGGAAGCTAAGCAGGGTCGGGCCTGGTTAGTACTTGGATGGGAGACCGCCTGGGAATACCAGGTGCTGTAAGCTTTTGCACCCACCTCCAATTCACAACACGATTCACTGCTCTTTCCAAAAATTTTGGCATTCATTCGTCATTCAACTTTCACTTATCCTGTGGTTTGAAATCGTTTCCTTCACGTTGATTTGACAGATCAACGTCTCTTTGGAATAAAATTAATGTCCAACAGAGGGAGCCGTCTGCACGGGGATCGGTCATGATAGCACTTGGACATGAAACAGCTTGGGATTTCCGCCTGCTGGATGCCTTTGCACCTCCACTGGAAAAGCCCACTTTTGCAACAAACATCAAATACCGCATCTGCGTGCTCGCAGAGGACCGTATGCGAGCCTGACAGGCTGCGCGCTCCAACCACCAAGGGAGCGGGCCCCTCCCGCGTGCTCTCGGGAGGAGGTCATTAAATGAAAAAAAAATCACCCCACTACCCCATCCCCGACCCGCAAGTGCCCTGTCTGCTATAAAGGGGACAATTTTCACGTTTTCCCTCGCTTACGGCCATACTACCCTGAGAACGCCCGATCTCGTCCGATCTTGGAAGCTAAGCAGGGTCGGGCCTGGTTAGTACTTGGATGGGAGACCGCCTGGGAATACCAGGTGCTGTAAGCTTTTGCACCCACCTCCAATTCTCAACACGATTCACTGCTCTTTCCAAAAATTTTGGCTTTCATTAGTCATTCAACTTTCACTTATCCTGTGGTTTGAAATCGTTTCCTTCACGTTGATTTGACAGATCAACGTCTCTTTGGAATAAAATTAATGTCCAACAGAGGGAGCCGTCTGCACGTGGATCGGTAATGATAGCACTTGGACATGAAGCAGCTTGGGATTTCCGCCTGCTGGATGCTTTTGCACCTCCACTGGAAAAGCCAACTTTTGCAACAGACATCAAGTACAGCCTCTGCGTGCTCGCAGAGGACCGTATGCGAGCCTGACAGGCTGCGCGCTCAAACCACCACGGGAGCGGGCCCCTCCTTTGTGCACTCCGGAGGAGGTTTATTAAATGAAAAAAAAATCACCCCACTACTCCACCCCCGACCCGGAAGTGCCCTGTCTGCTATAAAGAGGACAATTTTCATTTTTTCCCTCGCTTACGGCCATACTACCCTGAGAACGCCCGATCTCGTCCGATCTCGGAAGCTAAGCAGGGTCGGGCCTGGTTAGTACTTGGATGGGAGACCGCCTGGGAATACAGTGCACTCCGCTTAATAGAACACCGGTTAATAGAGTAATCCGCTTAATAGAGCAAAAGGCTCTGGAACCGATTTGCCTAATGCAATTTCCTATAAAGATACTCCGCTTAGTAGAACAGATCTGCGCTTAATAGAACAGGCCGTAAGCAATGAACATTGTAAACTAGTGCTTTTCGAAGTGTAGCTATCGCGATACTGTACCACTATCGCGAGAAAACGCGGTAGTTCTAGCCGTATACAGGAACAGGTAGCACGCGTCACTCCACACATAGACACACGCACGTCACAATGGCTTCAACTTCATTCAAGAGACGAGGGCTATCACCTGCGGATAAGAAGGACATACTCAGACGATACGATGCATTGCCGGATTCACAGAAGGTACGTCCGCGGTTTCCAGGACTTCCCTCTTATCCAGCGCATTGAGAGGGAAGTCAACCGCAATATTACGGACTCCTGTTTCCAGACAAAAGTAACGAAATTTTTCTCGTGATTTGAGATGTTTGACTGAAGTTGATTAAAGTTGTTGTTTTGTTGTTTGATTAAAGATATGGACGTCCACAGTCGAAATATCTCTTCTAACTCGTCAGCAGGGGTTTTTCAGCGTGCATAACTTGGTCGTCGACGTGTCTGAAGGTGTACCTAATAAAGTGTCTCCGGCTAATAGAAACCCCGCTTAGTAGAACAGAAGCGCTTCGGCCCAATGGTGTTCTATTAAGCGGAGTGCACTGTACCAGGTGCTGTAAGCTTTTGCACCCACCTCCAATTCTCAACACGATTCACTGCTCTTTCCAAAAATTTTGGCTTTCATTCGTCATTCAACTTTCACTTATCCTGTGGTTTGAAATCGTTTCCTACACGTTGATTTGACAGATCAACGTCTCTTTGGAATAAAATTAATGTCCAACAGAGGGAGCCGTCTGCACGGGGATCGGTCATGATATCACTTGGACATGAAACAGCTTGGGATTTCCGCCTGCTGGATGCCTTTGCACCTCCACTGGAAAAGCCCACTTTTGCAACAAACATCAAATACCGCATCTGCGTGCTCGCAGAGGACCGTATGCGAGCCTGACAGGCTGCGCGCTCAAACCACCACGGGAGGGGCCCCTCCTTCGTGCTCTCGGGAGGAGGTCATTAAATGAAAAAAAAAAAATCACCCCACTACTCCATCCCCGACCCGCAAGTGCCCTGTCTGCTATAAAGGGGACAATTTTCAAGTTTTCCCTCGCTTACGGCCATACTACCCTGAGAACGCCCGATCTCGTCCGATCTCGGAAGCTAAGCAGGGTCGGGCCTGGTTAGTACTTGGATGGGAGACCGCCTGGGAATACCAGGTGCTGCAAGCTTTTGCACCCACCTCCAATTCACAACACGATTCACTGCTCTTTCCAAAAATTTTGGCATTCATTCGTCATTCAACTTTCACTTATCCTGTGGTTTGAAATCGTTTCCTTCACGTTGATTTGACAGATCAACGTCTCTTTGGAATAAAATTAATGTCCAACAGAGGGAGCCGTCTGCACGGGGATCGGTCATGATAGCACTTGGACATGAAACAGCTTGGGATTTCCGCCTGCTGGATGCCTTTGCACCTCCCCTGGAAAAGCCCACTTTTGCAACAAACATCAAATACCGCATCTGCGTGCTCGCAGAGGACCGTATGCGAGCCTGACAGGCTGCGCACTCCAACTACCACGGGAGCGGGCCCCTCCTTCGTGCTCTCGGGAGGAGGTCATTAAATGAAAAAAAAAAATCACCCCACGACTCCACCCCCGACCCAGAACTGCCCTGTCTGCTATAAAGGGGACGATTTTCACGTTTTCCCTCGCTTACGGCCATACTACCCTGAGAACGCCCGATCTCGGAAGCTAAGCAGGGTCGGGCCTGGTTAGTACTTGGATGGGAGACCGCCTGGGAATACCAGGTGCTGTAAGCTTTTGCACCCACCTCCAATTCACAACACGATTCACTGCTCTTTCCAAAAATTTTGGCATTCATTCGTCATTCAACTTTCACTTATCCTGTGGTTTGAAATCGTTTCCTTCACGTTGATTTGACAGATCAACGTCTCTTTGTAATAAAATTAATGTCCAACAGAGGGAGCCGTCTGCACGGGGATCGGTCATGATAGCACTTGGACATGAAACAGCTTGGGATTTCCGCCGGCTGGATGCCTTTGCACCTCCACTGGAAAAGCCCACTTTTGCAACAAACATCAAATACCGCATCTGCGAGCTCGCAGAACCGTATGCGAGCCTGACAGGCTGCGCGCTCAAACCACCACGGGAGCGGGCCCCTCCTTTGTGCACTCCGGAGGAGGTATATTAAATGAAAAAAAAATCACCCCACTACTCCATCCCCGACCCGCAAGTGCCCTGTCTGCTATAAAGGGGACAATTTTCAATTTTTCCCTCGCTTACTGCCATACTACCCTGAGAACGCCCGATCTCGTCTGATCTCGGAAGCTAAGCATTGTCGGGCCTGGTTAGTACTTGGATGGGAGACCGCCTGGGAATACCAGGTGCTGTAAGCTTTTGCACCCACCTCCAATTCACAACACGATTCACTGCTCTTTCCAAAAATTTTGGCATTCATTCGTCATTCAACTTTCACTTATCCTGTGGTTTGAAATCGTTTCCTTCACGTTGATTTGACAGATCAACGTCTCTTTGTAATAAAATTAATGTCCAACAGAGGGAGCCGTCTGCACGGGGATCGGTCATGATAGCACTTGGACATGAAGCAGCTTGGGATTTCCGCCTGCTGGATGCCTTTGCACCTCCACTGGAAAAGCCCACTTTTGCAACAAACATCAAATACCGCATCTGCGTGCTCGCAGAGGACCGTATGCGAGCCTGACAGGCTGCGCGCTCCAACCACCACGGGAGCGGGCCCCTCCTTCGTGCTCTCGGGAGGAGGTCATTAAATGAAAAAAAAATCACCCCACTACTCCATCCCCGACCCGCAAGTGCCTTGTCTGCTATAAAGGGGACAATTTTCACGTTTTCCCTCGCTTACGGCCATACTACCCTGAGAACGCCCGATCGCGGAAGCTAAGCAGGGTCGGGCCTGGTTAGTACTTGGATGGGAGACCGCCTGGGAATACCAGGTGCTGTAAGCTTTTGCACCCACCTCCAATTCACAACACGATTCACTGCTCTTTCCAAAAATTTTGGCATTCATTCGTCATTCAACTTTCACTTATCCTGTGGTTTGAAATCGTTTCCTTCACGTTGATTTGACAGATCAACGTCTCTTTGGAATAAAATTAATGTCCAACAGAGGGAGCCGTCTGCACGGGGATCGGTCATGATAGCACTTGGACATGAAACAGCTTGGGATTTCCGCCTGCTGGATGCCTTTGCACCTCCACTGGAAAAGCCCACTTTTGCAACAAACATCAAATACCGCATCTGCGTGCTCGCAGAGGACCGTATGCGAGCCTGACAGGCTGCGCGCTCCAACCACCAAGGGAGCGGGCCCCTCCCGCGTGCTCTCGGGAGGAGGTCATTAAATGAAAAAAAAATCACCCCACTACCCCATCCCCGACCCGCAAGTGCCCTGTCTGCTATAAAGGGGACAATTTTCACGTTTTCCCTCGCTTACGGCCATACTACCCTGAGAACGCCCGATCTCGTCCGATCTTGGAAGCTAAGCAGGGTCGGGCCTGGTTAGTACTTGGATGGGAGACCGCCTGGGAATACCAGGTGCTGTAAGCTTTTGCACCCACCTCCAATTCTCAACACGATTCACTGCTCTTTCCAAAAATTTTGGCTTTCATTAGTCATTCAACTTTCACTTATCCTGTGGTTTGAAATCGTTTCCTTCACGTTGATTTGACAGATCAACGTCTCTTTGGAATAAAATTAATGTCCAACAGAGGGAGCCGTCTGCACGTGGATCGGTAATGATAGCACTTGGACATGAAGCAGCTTGGGATTTCCGCCTGCTGGATGCTTTTGCACCTCCACTGGAAAAGCCAACTTTTGCAACAGACATCAAGTACAGCCTCTGCGTGCTCGCAGAGGACCGTATGCGAGCCTGACAGGCTGCGCGCTCAAACCACCACGGGAGCGGGCCCCTCCTTTGTGCACTCCGGAGGAGGTTTATTAAATGAAAAAAAAATCACCCCACTACTCCACCCCCGACCCGGAAGTGCCCTGTCTGCTATAAAGAGGACAATTTTCATTTTTTCCCTCGCTTACGGCCATACTACCCTGAGAACGCCCGATCTCGTCCGATCTCGGAAGCTAAGCAGGGTCGGGCCTGGTTAGTACTTGGATGGGAGACCGCCTGGGAATACAGTGCACTCCGCTTAATAGAACACCGGTTAATAGAGTAATCCGCTTAATAGAGCAAAAGGCTCTGGAACCGATTTGCCTAATGCAATTTCCTATAAAGATACTCCGCTTAGTAGAACAGATCTGCGCTTAATAGAACAGGCCGTAAGCAATGAACATTGTAAACTAGTGCTTTTCGAAGTGTAGCTATCGCGATACTGTACCACTATCGCGAGAAAACGCGGTAGTTCTAGCCGTATACAGGAACAGGTAGCACGCGTCACTCCACACATAGACACACGCACGTCACAATGGCTTCAACTTCATTCAAGAGACGAGGGCTATCACCTGCGGATAAGAAGGACATACTCAGACGATACGATGCATTGCCGGATTCACAGAAGGTACGTCCGCGGTTTCCAGGACTTCCCTCTTATCCAGCGCATTGAGAGGGAAGTCAACCGCAATATTACGGACTCCTGTTTCCAGACAAAAGTAACGAAATTTTTCTCGTGATTTGAGATGTTTGACTGAAGTTGATTAAAGTTGTTGTTTTGTTGTTTGATTAAAGATATGGACGTCCACAGTCGAAATATCTCTTCTAACTCGTCAGCAGGGGTTTTTCAGCGTGCATAACTTGGTCGTCGACGTGTCTGAAGGTGTACCTAATAAAGTGTCTCCGGCTAATAGAAACCCCGCTTAGTAGAACAGAAGCGCTTCGGCCCAATGGTGTTCTATTAAGCGGAGTGCACTGTACCAGGTGCTGTAAGCTTTTGCACCCACCTCCAATTCTCAACACGATTCACTGCTCTTTCCAAAAATTTTGGCTTTCATTCGTCATTCAACTTTCACTTATCCTGTGGTTTGAAATCGTTTCCTTCACGTTGATTTGACAGATCAACGTCTCTTTGGAATAAAATTAATGTCCAACAGAGGGAGCCGTCTGCACGGGGATCGGTCATGATATCACTTGGACATGAAACAGCTTGGGATTTCCGCCTGCTGGATGCCTTTGCACCTCCACTGGAAAAGCCCACTTTTGCAACAAACATCAAATACCGCATCTGCGTGCTCGCAGAGGACCGTATGCGAGCCTGACAGGCTGCGCGCTCAAACCACCACGGGAGGGGCCCCTCCTTCGTGCTCTCGGGAGGAGGTCATTAAATGAAAAAAAAAAATCACCCCACTACTCCATCCCCGACCCGCAAGTGCCCTGTCTGCTATAAAGGGGACAATTTTCAAGTTTTCCCTCGCTTACGGCCATACTACCCTGAGAACGCCCGATCTCGTCCGATCTCGGAAGCTAAGCAGGGTCGGGCCTGGTTAGTACTTGGATGGGAGACCGCCTGGGAATACCAGGTGCTGTAAGCTTTTGCACCCACCTCCAATTCACAACACGATTCACTGCTCTTTCCAAAAATTTTGGCATTCATTCGTCATTCAACTTTCACTTATCCTGTGGTTTGAAATCGTTTCCTTCACGTTGATTTGACAGATCAACGTCTCTTTGGAATAAAATTAATGTCCAACAGAGGGAGCCGTCTGCACGGGGATCGGTCATGATAGCACTTGGACATGAAACAGCTTGGGATTTCCGCCTGCTGGATGCCTTTGCACCTCCCCTGGAAAAGCCCACTTTTGCAACAAACATCAAATACCGCATCTGCGTGCTCGCAGAGGACCGTATGCGAGCCTGACAGGCTGCGCACTCCAACTACCACGGGAGCGGGCCCCTCCTTCGTGCTCTCGGGAGGAGGTCATTAAATGAAAAAAAAAAAATCACCCCACGACTCCACCCCCGACCCAGAACTGCCCTGTCTGCTATAAAGGGGACGATTTTCACGTTTTCCCTCGCTTACGGCCATACTACCCTGAGAACGCCCGATCTCGGAAGCTAAGCAGGGTCGGGCCTGGTTAGTACTTGGATGGGAGACCGCCTGGGAATACCAGGTGCTGTAAGCTTTTGCACCCACCTCCAATTCACAACACGATTCACTGCTCTTTCCAAAAATTTTGGCATTCATTCGTCATTCAACTTTCACTTATCCTGTGGTTTGAAATCGTTTCCTTCACGTTGATTTGACAGATCAACGTCTCTTTGTAATAAAATTAATGTCCAACAGAGGGAGCCGTCTGCACGGGGATCGGTCATGATATCACTTGGACATGAAACAGCTTGGGATTTCCGCCTGCTGGATGCCTTTGCACCTCCACTGGAAAAGCCCACTTTTGCAACAAACATCAAATACCGCATCTGCGAGCTCGCAGAACCGTATGCGAGCCTGACAGGCTGCGCGCTCAAACCACCACGGGAGCGGGCCCCTCCTTTGTGCACTCCGGAGGAGGTATATTAAATGAAAAAAAAATCACCCCACTACTCCATCCCCGACCCGCAAGTGCCCTGTCTGCTATAAAGGGGACAATTTTCAATTTTTCCCTCGCTTACTGCCATACTACCCTGAGAACGCCCGATCTCGTCTGATCTCGGAAGCTAAGCAGGGTCGGGCCTGGTTAGTACTTGGATGGGAGACCGCCTGGGAATACCAGGTGCTGTAAGCTTTTGCACCCACCTCCAATTCTCAACACGATTCACTGCTCTTTCCAAAAATTTTGGCTTTCATTAGTCATTCAACTTTCACTTATCCTGTGGTTTGAAATCGTTTCCTTCACGTTGATTTGACAGATCAACGTCTCTTTGGAATAAAATTAATGTCCAACAGAGGGAGCCGTCTGCACGTGGATCGGTAATGATAGCACTTGGACATGAAGCAGCTTGGGATTTCCGCCTGCTGGATGCTTTTGCACCTCCACTGGAAAAGCCAACTTTTGCAACAGACATCAAGTACAGCCTCTGCGTGCTCGCAGAGGACCGTATGCGAGCCTGACAGGCTGCGCGCTCAAACCACCACGGGAGCGGGCCCCTCCTTTGTGCACTCCGGAGGAGGTTTATTAAATGAAAAAAAAATCACCCCACTACTCCACCCCCGACCCGGAAGTGCCCTGTCTGCTATAAAGAGGACAATTTTCATTTTTTCCCTCGCTTACGGCCATACTACCCTGAGAACGCCCGATCTCGTCCGATCTCGGAAGCGAAGCAGGGTCGGGCCTGGTTAGTACTTGGATGGGAGACCGCCTGGGAATACAGTGCACTCCGCTTAATAGAACACCGGTTAATAGAGTAATCCGCTTAATAGAGCAAAAGGCTCTGGAACCGATTTGCCTAATGCAATTTCCTATAAAGATACTCCGCTTAGTAGAACAGATCTCCGCTTAATAGAACAGGCCGTAAGCAATGAACATTGTAAACTAGTGCTTTTCGAAGTGTAGCTATCGCGATACTGTACCACTATCGCGAGAAAACGCGGTAGTTCTAGCCGTATACAGGAACAGGTAGCACGCGTCACTCCACACATAGACACACGCACGTCACAATGGCTTCAACTTCATTCAAGAGACGAGGGCTATCACCTGCGGATAAGAAGGACATACTCAGACGATACGATGCATTGCCGGATTCACAGAAGGTACGTCCGCGGTTTCCAGGACTTCCCTCTTATCCAGCGCATTGAGAGGGAAGTCAACCGCAATATTACGGACTCCTGTTTCCAGACAAAAGTAACGAAATTTTTCTCGTGATTTGAGATGTTTGACTGAAGTTGATTAAAGTTGTTGTTTTGTTGTTTGATTAAAGATATGGACGTCCACAGTCGAAATATCTCTTCTAACTCGTCAGCAGGGGTTTTTCAGCGTGCATAACTTGGTCGTCGACGTGTCTGAAGGTGTACCTAATAAAGTGTCTCCGGCTAATAGAAACCCCGCTTAGTAGAACAGAAGCGCTTCGGCCCAATGGTGTTCTATTAAGCGGAGTGCACTGTACCAGGTGCTGTAAGCTTTTGCACCCACCTCCAATTCTCAACACGATTCACTGCTCTTTCCAAAAATTTTGGCTTTCATTCGTCATTCAACTTTCACTTATCCTGTGGTTTGAAATCGTTTCCTTCACGTTGATTTGACAGATCAACGTCTCTTTGGAATAAAATTAATGTCCAACAGAGGGAGCCGTCTGCACGGGGATCGGTCATGATATCACTTGGACATGAAACAGCTTGGGATTTCCGCCTGCTGGATGCCTTTGCACCTCCACTGGAAAAGCCCACTTTTGCAACAAACATCAAATACCGCATCTGCGTGCTCGCAGAGGACCGTATGCGAGCCTGACAGGCTGCGCGCTCAAACCACCACGGGAGGGGCCCCTCCTTCGTGCTCTCGGGAGGAGGTCATTAAATGAAAAAAAAAAAATCATCCCACTACTCCATCCCCGACCCGCAAGTGCCCTGTCTGCTATAAAGGGGACAATTTTCAAGTTTTCCCTCGCTTACGGCCATACTACCCTGAGAACGCTCGATCTCGTCCGATCTCGGAAGCTAAGCAGGGTCGGGCCTGGTTAGTACTTGGATGGGAGACCGCCTGGGAATACCAGGTGCTGTAAGCTTTTGCACCCACCTCCAATTCACAACACGATTCACTGCTCTTTCCAAAAATTTGGGCATTCATTCGTCATTCAACTTTCACTTATCCTGTGGTTTGAAATCGTTTCCTTCACGTTGATTTGACAGATCAACGTCTCTTTGGAATAAAATTAATGTCCAACAGAGGGAGCCCCCCTCCGTGAGTCGTCACCTTACCGTGGTGGAGGGGTTTGTGTGTCCCAATGATCCTAGAAGCTAAGTTGTCTGGGGCTTTATGCCCCTGGCAGGGTCACCCATGGCAAACAGGTTCTAGGTGAGGGGCCAGACAAAGCACGGCTCAAAAGACCCCAATGACGACAAAAATAAATGGATCTAGGTTTCCCTTGCCCAGACGCGGGTCACCGGGGCCCCCCTCTGGAGCCAGGCCTGGAGGTGGGGCTCGTTGGCAGGCGCCTGGTGGCCGGGCTTACACCCATGGGGCCCGGCCGGGCACAGCCCGAAGAGGCAACGTGGGTCCCCCTTCCCATGGGCTCACCACCCATGAGAGGGGCCAAAGGGGTCGGGTGCAATGCGAGCTGGGCGGCAGCCAAAGGCGGGGACCCTGGCGGTCCGATCCTCGGCTGCAGAAGCTAGCTCTTGGGACATGGAATGTCACCTCTCTGGCAGGGAAGGAGCCCGAGCTGGTGTGTGAGGCAGAGGATTTCCGACTGGATATAGTCGGACTTGCCTCCACACACAGCCTGGGTTCTGGTACCAGTTCTCTCGAGAGGGGTTGGACTCTCTTCCACTCTGGAGTTGCTCACGGTGAGAGGCGCAGAGCAGGTTTGGGCATACTCATTGCCCCCCGGCTCAGTGCCTGTACATTGGGGTTCACACCGGTAGACGAGAGGGTTGCCTCCCTCCGCCTTCGGGTGGGTGGACGGGTCCTGACTGTTGTTTGTGCATATGCACCAAACAGCAGCTCAGCATACCCACCCTTTTTGGAGTCCTTGGAGGGTGTGCTGGAGAGTACTCCTGCTGGGGACTCCATTGTTCTGCTGGGGGACTTCAATGCTCACGTGGGCAATGACAG